>NC_133251.1:18285000-18292500 GCF_048772165.1 Typha angustifolia
TTTAGGGTTTAGGGTTTAGGGTTTAGGGTTTAGGGTTTAGGGTTTAGGGTTTAGGGTTTAGGGTTTAGGGTTTAGGGTTTAGGGTTTAGGGTTTAGGGTTTAGGGTTTAGGGTTTAGGGTTTAGGGTTTAGGGTTTAGGGTTTAGGGTTTAGGGTTTAGGGTTTAGGGTTTAGGGTTTAGGGTTTAGGGTTTAGGGTTTAGGGTTTAGGGTTTAGGGTTTAGGGTTTAGGGTTTAGGGTTTAGGGTTTAGGGTTTAGGGTTTAGGGTTTAGGGTTTAGGGTTTAGGGTTTAGGGTTTAGGGTTTAGGGTTTAGGGTTTAGGGTTTAGGGTTTAGGGTTTAGGGTTTAGGGTTTAGGGTTTAGGGTTTAGGGTTTAGGGTTTAGGGTTTAGGGTTTAGGGTTTAGGGTTTAGGGTTTAGGGTTTAGGGTTTAGGGTTTAGGGTTTAGGGTTTAGGGTTTAGGGTTTAGGGTTTAGGGTTTAGGGTTTAGGGTTTAGGGTTTAGGGTTTAGGGTTTAGGGTTTAGGGTTTAGGGTTTAGGGTTTAGGGTTTAGGGTTTAGGGTTTAGGGTTTAGGGTTTAGGGTTTAGGGTTTAGGGTTTAGGGTTTAGGGTTTAGGGTTTAGGGTTTAGGGTTTAGGGTTTAGGGTTTAGGGTTTAGGGTTTAGGGTTTAGGGTTTAGGGTTTAGGGTTTAGGGTTTAGGGTTTAGGGTTTAGGGTTTAGGGTTTAGGGTTTAGGGTTTAGGGTTTAGGGTTTAGGGTTTAGGGTTTAGGGTTTAGGGTTTAGGGTTTAGGGTTTAGGGTTTAGGGTTTAGGGTTTAGGGTTTAGGGTTTAGGGTTTAGGGTTTAGGGTTTAGGGTTTAGGGTTTAGGGTTTAGGGTTTAGGGTTTAGGGTTTAGGGTTTAGGGTTTAGGGTTTAGGGTTTAGGGTTTAGGGTTTAGGGTTTAGGGTTTAGGGTTTAGGGTTTAGGGTTTAGGGTTTAGGGTTTAGGGTTTAGGGTTTAGGGTTTAGGGTTTAGGGTTTAGGGTTTAGGGTTTAGGGTTTAGGGTTTAGGGTTTAGGGTTTAGGGTTTAGGGTTTAGGGTTTAGGGTTTAGGGTTTAGGGTTTAGGGTTTAGGGTTTAGGGTTTAGGGTTTAGGGTTTAGGGTTTAGGGTTTAGGGTTTAGGGTTTAGGGTTTAGGGTTTAGGGTTTAGGGTTTAGGGTTTAGGGTTTAGGGTTTAGGGTTTAGGGTTTAGGGTTTAGGGTTTAGGGTTTAGGGTTTAGGGTTTAGGGTTTAGGGTTTAGGGTTTAGGGTTTAGGGTTTAGGGTTTAGGGTTTAGGGTTTAGGGTTTAGGGTTTAGGGTTTAGGGTTTAGGGTTTAGGGTTTAGGGTTTAGGGTTTAGGGTTTAGGGTTTAGGGTTTAGGGTTTAGGGTTTAGGGTTTAGGGTTTAGGGTTTAGGGTTTAGGGTTTAGGGTTTAGGGTTTAGGGTTTAGGGTTTAGGGTTTAGGGTTTAGGGTTTAGGGTTTAGGGTTTAGGGTTTAGGGTTTAGGGTTTAGGGTTTAGGGTTTAGGGTTTAGGGTTTAGGGTTTAGGGTTTAGGGTTTAGGGTTTAGGGTTTAGGGTTTAGGGTTTAGGGTTTAGGGTTTAGGGTTTAGGGTTTAGGGTTTAGGGTTTAGGGTTTAGGGTTTAGGGTTTAGGGTTTAGGGTTTAGGGTTTAGGGTTTAGGGTTTAGGGTTTAGGGTTTAGGGTTTAGGGTTTAGGGTTTAGGGTTTAGGGTTTAGGGTTTAGGGTTTAGGGTTTAGGGTTTAGGGTTTAGGGTTTAGGGTTTAGGGTTTAGGGTTTAGGGTTTAGGGTTTAGGGTTTAGGGTTTAGGGTTTAGGGTTTAGGGTTTAGGGTTTAGGGTTTAGGGTTTAGGGTTTAGGGTTTAGGGTTTAGGGTTTAGGGTTTAGGGTTTAGGGTTTAGGGTTTAGGGTTTAGGGTTTAGGGTTTAGGGTTTAGGGTTTAGGGTTTAGGGTTTAGGGTTTAGGGTTTAGGGTTTAGGGTTTAGGGTTTAGGGTTTAGGGTTTAGGGTTTAGGGTTTAGGGTTTAGGGTTTAGGGTTTAGGGTTTAGGGTTTAGGGTTTAGGGTTTAGGGTTTAGGGTTTAGGGTTTAGGGTTTAGGGTTTAGGGTTTAGGGTTTAGGGTTTAGGGTTTAGGGTTTAGGGTTTAGGGTTTAGGGTTTAGGGTTTAGGGTTTAGGGTTTAGGGTTTAGGGTTTAGGGTTTAGGGTTTAGGGTTTAGGGTTTAGGGTTTAGGGTTTAGGGTTTAGGGTTTAGGGTTTAGGGTTTAGGGTTTAGGGTTTAGGGTTTAGGGTTTAGGGTTTAGGGTTTAGGGTTTAGGGTTTAGGGTTTAGGGTTTAGGGTTTAGGGTTTAGGGTTTAGGGTTTAGGGTTTAGGGTTTAGGGTTTAGGGTTTAGGGTTTAGGGTTTAGGGTTTAGGGTTTAGGGTTTAGGGTTTAGGGTTTAGGGTTTAGGGTTTAGGGTTTAGGGTTTAGGGTTTAGGGTTTAGGGTTTAGGGTTTAGGGTTTAGGGTTTAGGGTTTAGGGTTTAGGGTTTAGGGTTTAGGGTTTAGGGTTTAGGGTTTAGGGTTTAGGGTTTAGGGTTTAGGGTTTAGGGTTTAGGGTTTAGGGTTTAGGGTTTAGGGTTTAGGGTTTAGGGTTTAGGGTTTAGGGTTTAGGGTTTAGGGTTTAGGGTTTAGGGTTTAGGGTTTAGGGTTTAGGGTTTAGGGTTTAGGGTTTAGGGTTTAGGGTTTAGGGTTTAGGGTTTAGGGTTTAGGGTTTAGGGTTTAGGGTTTAGGGTTTAGGGTTTAGGGTTTAGGGTTTAGGGTTTAGGGTTTAGGGTTTAGGGTTTAGGGTTTAGGGTTTAGGGTTTAGGGTTTAGGGTTTAGGGTTTAGGGTTTAGGGTTTAGGGTTTAGGGTTTAGGGTTTAGGGTTTAGGGTTTAGGGTTTAGGGTTTAGGGTTTAGGGTTTAGGGTTTAGGGTTTAGGGTTTAGGGTTTAGGGTTTAGGGTTTAGGGTTTAGGGTTTAGGGTTTAGGGTTTAGGGTTTAGGGTTTAGGGTTTAGGGTTTAGGGTTTAGGGTTTAGGGTTTAGGGTTTAGGGTTTAGGGTTTAGGGTTTAGGGTTTAGGGTTTAGGGTTTAGGGTTTAGGGTTTAGGGTTTAGGGTTTAGGGTTTAGGGTTTAGGGTTTAGGGTTTAGGGTTTAGGGTTTAGGGTTTAGGGTTTAGGGTTTAGGGTTTAGGGTTTAGGGTTTAGGGTTTAGGGTTTAGGGTTTAGGGTTTAGGGTTTAGGGTTTAGGGTTTAGGGTTTAGGGTTTAGGGTTTAGGGTTTAGGGTTTAGGGTTTAGGGTTTAGGGTTTAGGGTTTAGGGTTTAGGGTTTTTAGGGTTTAGGGTTTAGGGTTTAGGGTTTAGGGTTTAGGGTTTAGGGTTTAGGGTTTAGGGTTTAGGGTTTAGGGTTTAGGGTTTAGGGTTTAGGGTTTAGGGTTTAGGGTTTAGGGTTTAGGGTTTAGGGTTTAGGGTTTAGGGTTTAGGGTTTAGGGTTTAGGGTTTAGGGTTTAGGGTTTAGGGTTTAGGGTTTAGGGTTTAGGGTTTAGGGTTTAGGGTTTAGGGTTTAGGGTTTAGGGTTTAGGGTTTAGGGTTTAGGGTTTAGGGTTTAGGGTTTAGGGTTTAGGGTTTAGGGTTTAGGGTTTAGGGTTTAGGGTTTAGGGTTTAGGGTTTAGGGTTTAGGGTTTAGGGTTTAGGGTTTAGGGTTTAGGGTTTAGGGTTTAGGGTTTAGGGTTTAGGGTTTAGGGTTTAGGGTTTAGGGTTTAGGGTTTAGGGTTTAGGGTTTAGGGTTTAGGGTTTAGGGTTTAGGGTTTAGGGTTTAGGGTTTAGGGTTTAGGGTTTAGGGTTTAGGGTTTAGGGTTTAGGGTTTAGGGTTTAGGGTTTAGGGTTTAGGGTTTAGGGTTTAGGGTTTAGGGTTTAGGGTTTAGGGTTTAGGGTTTAGGGTTTAGGGTTTAGGGTTTAGGGTTTAGGGTTTAGGGTTTAGGGTTTAGGGTTTAGGGTTTAGGGTTTAGGGTTTAGGGTTTAGGGTTTAGGGTTTAGGGTTTAGGGTTTAGGGTTTAGGGTTTAGGGTTTAGGGTTTAGGGTTTAGGGTTTAGGGTTTAGGGTTTAGGGTTTAGGGTTTAGGGTTTAGGGTTTAGGGTTTAGGGTTTAGGGTTTAGGGTTTAGGGTTTAGGGTTTAGGGTTTAGGGTTTAGGGTTTAGGGTTTAGGGTTTAGGGTTTAGGGTTTAGGGTTTAGGGTTTAGGGTTTAGGGTTTAGGGTTTAGGGTTTAGGGTTTAGGGTTTAGGGTTTAGGGTTTAGGGTTTAGGGTTTAGGGTTTAGGGTTTAGGGTTTAGGGTTTAGGGTTTAGGGTTTAGGGTTTAGGGTTTAGGGTTTAGGGTTTAGGGTTTAGGGTTTAGGGTTTAGGGTTTAGGGTTTAGGGTTTAGGGTTTAGGGTTTAGGGTTTAGGGTTTAGGGTTTAGGGTTTAGGGTTTAGGGTTTAGGGTTTAGGGTTTAGGGTTTAGGGTTTAGGGTTTAGGGTTTAGGGTTTAGGGTTTAGGGTTTAGGGTTTAGGGTTTAGGGTTTAGGGTTTAGGGTTTAGGGTTTAGGGTTTAGGGTTTAGGGTTTAGGGTTTAGGGTTTAGGGTTTAGGGTTTAGGGTTTAGGGTTTAGGGTTTAGGGTTTAGGGTTTAGGGTTTAGGGTTTAGGGTTTAGGGTTTAGGGTTTAGGGTTTAGGGTTTAGGGTTTAGGGTTTAGGGTTTAGGGTTTAGGGTTTAGGGTTTAGGGTTTAGGGTTTAGGGTTTAGGGTTTAGGGTTTAGGGTTTAGGGTTTAGGGTTTAGGGTTTAGGGTTTAGGGTTTAGGGTTTAGGGTTTAGGGTTTAGGGTTTAGGGTTTAGGGTTTAGGGTTTAGGGTTTAGGGTTTAGGGTTTAGGGTTTAGGGTTTAGGGTTTAGGGTTTAGGGTTTAGGGTTTAGGGTTTAGGGTTTAGGGTTTAGGGTTTAGGGTTTAGGGTTTAGGGTTTAGGGTTTAGGGTTTAGGGTTTAGGGTTTAGGGTTTAGGGTTTAGGGTTTAGGGTTTAGGGTTTAGGGTTTAGGGTTTAGGGTTTAGGGTTTAGGGTTTAGGGTTTAGGGTTTAGGGTTTAGGGTTTAGGGTTTAGGGTTTAGGGTTTAGGGTTTAGGGTTTAGGGTTTAGGGTTTAGGGTTTAGGGTTTAGGGTTTAGGGTTTAGGGTTTAGGGTTTAGGGTTTAGGGTTTAGGGTTTAGGGTTTAGGGTTTAGGGTTTAGGGTTTAGGGTTTAGGGTTTAGGGTTTAGGGTTTAGGGTTTAGGGTTTAGGGTTTAGGGTTTAGGGTTTAGGGTTTAGGGTTTAGGGTTTAGGGTTTAGGGTTTAGGGTTTAGGGTTTAGGGTTTAGGGTTTAGGGTTTAGGGTTTAGGGTTTAGGGTTTAGGGTTTAGGGTTTAGGGTTTAGGGTTTAGGGTTTAGGGTTTAGGGTTTAGGGTTTAGGGTTTAGGGTTTAGGGTTTAGGGTTTAGGGTTTAGGGTTTAGGGTTTAGGGTTTAGGGTTTAGGGTTTAGGGTTTAGGGTTTAGGGTTTAGGGTTTAGGGTTTAGGGTTTAGGGTTTAGGGTTTAGGGTTTAGGGTTTAGGGTTTAGGGTTTAGGGTTTAGGGTTTAGGGTTTAGGGTTTAGGGTTTAGGGTTTAGGGTTTAGGGTTTAGGGTTTAGGGTTTAGGGTTTAGGGTTTAGGGTTTAGGGTTTAGGGTTTAGGGTTTAGGGTTTAGGGTTTAGGGTTTAGGGTTTAGGGTTTAGGGTTTAGGGTTTAGGGTTTAGGGTTTAGGGTTTAGGGTTTAGGGTTTAGGGTTTAGGGTTTAGGGTTTAGGGTTTAGGGTTTAGGGTTTAGGGTTTAGGGTTTAGGGTTTAGGGTTTAGGGTTTAGGGTTTAGGGTTTAGGGTTTAGGGGGTTTAGGGTTTAGGGTTTAGGGTTTAGGGTTTAGGGTTTAGGGTTTAGGGTTTAGGGTTTAGGGTTTAGGGTTTAGGGTTTAGGGTTTAGGGTTTAGGGTTTAGGGTTTAGGGTTTAGGGTTTAGGGTTTAGGGTTTAGGGTTTAGGGTTTAGGGTTTAGGGTTTAGGGTTTAGGGTTTAGGGTTTAGGGTTTAGGGTTTAGGGTTTAGGGTTTAGGGTTTAGGGTTTAGGGTTTAGGGTTTAGGGTTTAGGGTTTAGGGTTTAGGGTTTAGGGTTTAGGGTTTAGGGTTTAGGGTTTAGGGTTTAGGGTTTAGGGTTTAGGGTTTAGGGTTTAGGGTTTAGGGTTTAGGGTTTAGGGTTTAGGGTTTAGGGTTTAGGGTTTAGGGTTTAGGGTTTAGGGTTTAGGGTTTAGGGTTTAGGGTTTAGGGTTTAGGGTTTAGGGTTTAGGGTTTAGGGTTTAGGGTTTAGGGTTTAGGGTTTAGGGTTTAGGGTTTAGGGTTTAGGGTTTAGGGTTTAGGGTTTAGGGTTTAGGGTTTAGGGTTTAGGGTTTAGGGTTTAGGGTTTAGGGTTTAGGGTTTAGGGTTTAGGGTTTAGGGTTTAGGGTTTAGGGTTTAGGGTTTAGGGTTTAGGGTTTAGGGTTTAGGGTTTAGGGTTTAGGGTTTAGGGTTTAGGGTTTAGGGTTTAGGGTTTAGGGTTTAGGGTTTAGGGTTTAGGGTTTAGGGTTTAGGGTTTAGGGTTTAGGGTTTAGGGTTTAGGGTTTAGGGTTTAGGGTTTAGGGTTTAGGGTTTAGGGTTTAGGGTTTAGGGTTTAGGGTTTAGGGTTTAGGGTTTAGGGTTTAGGGTTTAGGGTTTAGGGTTTAGGGTTTAGGGTTTAGGGTTTAGGGTTTAGGGTTTAGGGTTTAGGGTTTAGGGTTTAGGGTTTAGGGTTTAGGGTTTAGGGTTTAGGGTTTAGGGTTTAGGGTTTAGGGTTTAGGGTTTAGGGTTTAGGGTTTAGGGTTTAGGGTTTAGGGTTTAGGGTTTAGGGTTTAGGGTTTAGGGTTTAGGGTTTAGGGTTTAGGGTTTAGGGTTTAGGGTTTAGGGTTTAGGGTTTAGGGTTTAGGGTTTAGGGTTTAGGGTTTAGGGTTTAGGGTTTAGGGTTTAGGGTTTAGGGTTTAGGGTTTAGGGTTTAGGGTTTAGGGTTTAGGGTTTAGGGTTTAGGGTTTAGGGTTTAGGGTTTAGGGTTTAGGGTTTAGGGTTTAGGGTTTAGGGTTTAGGGTTTAGGGTTTAGGGTTTAGGGTTTAGGGTTTAGGGTTTAGGGTTTAGGGTTTAGGGTTTAGGGTTTAGGGTTTAGGGTTTAGGGTTTAGGGTTTAGGGTTTAGGGTTTAGGGTTTAGGGTTTAGGGTTTAGGGTTTAGGGTTTAGGGTTTAGGGTTTAGGGTTTAGGGTTTAGGGTTTAGGGTTTAGGGGTTTAGGGTTTAGGGTTTAGGGTTGTAGGGGGTTTAGGGTTTAGGGTTTAGGGTTTAGGGTTTAGGGTTTAGGGTTTAGGGTT